>NC_054469.1:191203991-191209021 GCF_017639515.1 Carcharodon carcharias
ACACACACACACACACTCAACCCCCTCACACACACACACACACACACACTCAACCCCCTCACACACACACACACACACTCAACCCCCTCACACACACACACACACACTCAACCCCCTCACACACACACACACACACTCAACCCCCTCACACACACACACACACACTCAACCCCCTCACACACACACACACACACTCAACCCCCTCACACACACACACACACTCAACCCCCTCACACACACACACACACACTCAACCCCCTCACACACACACACACACACTCAACCCCCTCACACACACACACACACACTCAACCCCCTCACACACACACACACACACTCAACCCCCTCACACACACACACACACACTCAACCCCCTCACACACACACACACTCAACCCCCTCACACACACACACACTCAACCCCCTCACACACACACACACTCAACCCACTCACACACACACACACTCAACCCCCTCACACACACACACACACACTCAACCCCCTCACACACACACACACACTCAACCCCCTCACACACACACACACACTCAACCCCCTCACACACACACACACACTCAACCCCCTCACACACACACACACACTCAACCCCCTCACACACACACACACACTCAACCCCCTCACACACACACACACACTCAACCCCCTCACACACACACACACACTCAACCCCCTCACACACACACACACACTCAACCCCCTCACACACACACACACACTCAACCCCCTCACACACACACACACACTCAACCCCCTCACACACACACACACACTCAACCCCCTCACACACACACACACACTCAACCCCCTCACACACACACACACACTCAACCCCCTCACACACACACACACACTCAACCCCCTCACACACACACACACACTCAACCCCCTCACACACACACACACACTCAACCCCCTCACACACACACACAC
Organism: Carcharodon carcharias; assembly: GCF_017639515.1. NCBI lineage: Eukaryota > Metazoa > Chordata > Chondrichthyes > Lamniformes > Lamnidae > Carcharodon > Carcharodon carcharias. The sequence goes on from NC_054469.1 coordinate 191,204,944, forward strand.
ACTCAACCCCCTCACACACACACACACACTCAACCCCCTCACACACACACACACACTCAACCCCCTCACACACACACACACACTCAACCCCCTCACACACACACACACACTCAACCCCCTCACACACACACACACACTCAACCCCCTCACACACACACACACACTCAACCCCCTCACACACACACACACACTCAACCCCCTCACACACACACACACACTCAACCCCCTCACACACACACACACACTCAACCCCCTCACACACACACACACACTCAACCCCCTCACACACACACACACACTCAACCCCCTCACACACACACACACACTCAACCCCCTCACACACACACACACACTCAACCCCCTCACACACACACACACACTCAACCCCCTCACACACACACACACTCAACCCCCTCACACACACACACACACTCAACCCCCTCACACACACACACACACTCAACCCCCTCACACACACACACACACTCAACCCCCTCACACACACACACACACTCAACCCCCTCACACACACACACACACTCAACCCCCTCACACACACACACACACTCAACCCCCTCACACACACACACACACTCAACCCCCTCACACACACACACACACTCAACCCCCTCACACACACACACACACTCAACCCCCTCACACACACACACACACTCAACCCCCTCACACACACACACACACTCAACCCCCTCACACACACACACACACTCAACCCCCTCACACACACACACACACTCAACCCCCTCACACACACACACACACTCAACCCCCTCACACACACACACACACTCAACCCCCTCACACACACACACACACTCAACCCCCTCACACACACACACACACTCAACCCCCTCACACACACACACACACTCAACCCCCTCACACACACACACACACTCAACCCCCTCACACACACACACACACTCAACCCCCTCACACACACACACACACTCAACCCCCTCACACACACACACACACTCAACCCCCTCACACACACACACACACTCAACCCCCTCACACACACACACACACTCAACCCCCTCACACACACACACACACTCAACCCCCTCACACACACACACACACTCAACCCCCTCACACACACACACACACTCAACCCCCTCACACACACACACACACTCAACCCCCTCACACACACACACACACTCAACCCCCTCACACACACACACACACTCAACCCCCTCACACACACACACACACTCAACCCCCTCACACACACACACACACTCAACCCCCTCACACACACACACACACTCAACCCCCTCACACACACACACACACTCAACCCCCTCACACACACACACACACTCAACCCCCTCACACACACACACACACTCAACCCCCTCACACACACACACACACTCAACCCCCTCACACACACACACACACTCAACCCCCTCACACACACACACACACTCAACCCCCTCACACACACACACACACTCAACCCCCTCACACACACACACACACTCAACCCCCTCACACACACACACACACTCAACCCCCTCACACACACACACACACTCAACCCCCTCACACACACACACACACTCAACCCCCTCACACACACACACACACTCAACCCCCTCACACACACACACACACTCAACCCCCTCACACACACACACACACTCAACCCCCTCACACACACACACACTCAACCCCCTCACACACACACACACTCAACCCCCTCACACACACACACACTCAACCCCCTCACACACACACACACTCAACCCCCTCACACACACACACACTCAACCGCCTCACACACACACACACTCAACCCCCTCACACACACACACACTCAACCCCCTCACACACACACACACTCAACCCCCTCACACACACACACACTCAACCCCCTCACACACACACACACTCAACCCCCTCACACACACACACACTCAACCCCCTCACACACACACACACTCAACCCCCTCACACACACACACACTCAACCCCCTCACACACACACACTCAACCCCCTCACACACACACACTCAACCCCCTCACACACACACTCAACCCCCTCACACACACACACACTCAACCCCCTCACACACACACACACTCAACCCCCTCACACACACACACACTCAACCCCCTCACACACACACACTCAACCCCCTCACACACACACACTCAACCCCCTCACACACACACACTCAACCCCCTCACACACACACTCAACCCCCTCACACACACACTCAACCCCCTCACACACACACTCAACCCCCTCACACACACACTCAACCCCCTCACACACACACTCAACCCCCTCACACACACACACAACCCCCTCACACACACACACACACACACTCAACCCCCACACACACACACACACACACTCAACCCCCTCACACACACACACACACACTCAACCCCCTCACACACACACACACTCAACCCTCTCACACACACACACACTCAACCCTCTCACACACACACACACACACACTCAACCCCCTCACACACACACACACACATTCAACCCCCACACACACACACACACACACACACACACACTCAAACCCCACACACACACACACACTCAAACCCCACACACACACACACACTCACTCAACCCCTCCACGCACACACACACTCAAACCCCCCACGCGCACACACACTCAAACCCCCCACGCACACACACAAACACACTCAACCCCCACACACACACACACACTCAACCCCCAACACACACACCCACTCAAAACCCCCCCCACACACACTCAACCACCCCCCACACACACAACCCACACACACAAACACACACACACACACTCAACCCCCTCACACACACACACACACTCAACCCCCTCACTCACACAAACACACTCAACCCCCTCACACACACACACACACTCAACAACCTCACACACACACACACACTCAACAACCTCACACACACACACACACAACCCCCTCACACACACACACACACACTCAACCCCCTCACACACACACACACACACACACTCAACCCCCTCACACACACACACACACACACACTCAACCCCCTCACACACACACACACATTCAACCCCCACACACACACACACACACTCAACCCCCCCACACACACACACACAACCCCCCCACACACACGCACACAACCCCCCCACACACACACACACACACTCAACCCCCCCACACACACACACACACACTCAACCCCCCCACACACACACACACACTCAACCCCCCCACACACACAAACACACTCAACCCCCCCACACACACACACACTCAACCCCCCCCACACACACACACACTCAACCCCCCCCACACACACACACACTCAAACCCCCCATGCACACACACACACTCAAACCCCCCACACACACACCCACTCAAACCCCCCCCCACACACACACATTCAACCACCCCCCACACACACACATTCAACCACCCCCCACACACACACATTCAACCACCCCCCACACACACACACACAACCCCCCCACACACACACATTCAACCACCCCCCACACAAACACACACAACCCACCCACACACACAACCCCCACACAGAAACACACACACACACACACACTCAACCCCCTCACACACACACACTCAACCCCCCCACACACACACAAACACACTCAAAAACCCCCACACACACACTCAACCCCACCCCCCCCACACACACACACTCAAACCCCCCCCCACACACAGACACAAACTCAACCCCCCCCCACACACACACACACACTCAACCCCCCCCCTACACACGCAAACATTCAAACCCCTCACACACACACACACTCAACCCCCTCACACACACACACACTCAACCCCCTCACACACACACACACTCAACCCCCTCACACACACACACACTCAACCCCCTCACACACACACACACTCAACCCCCTCTCACACACACACACTCAACCCCCTCTCACACACACACACTCAACCCCCTCTCACACACACACACTCAACCCCCTCTCACACACACACACTCAACCCCCTCTCACACACACACACTCAACCCCCTCTCACACACACACACTCAACCCCC